>NC_082387.1:26473415-26486832 GCF_031168955.1 Gadus macrocephalus
AAGGCCAAGGTACCGCCCGGCAGAGGGCTCGGGAACACGAAGCGCTGTGAACTCAGACGCTGAAGTTGTGAATGGCAGCATGAAATGGTTTATCTTGTTGGGCATTCATAAACAATATGTACCTAGTGATAGTTAGTGCTTGGCACATGAACATCCTTAATGTAATCCTCACCTTCTTCTGACAAATGTACTTATTGTAAGTTGCTTTGGATAAAAGCGTCTGTTAAACGCCCTGAATGTAAATGTAAATGTAAATGCTGTTATTGTAGCTCTTTGCTACAAACGAGTAAAAGGAGTAACTCTCAGACGCTCATCTGGCCAGCCTGTGTAATGTCAGCCAGCAGTTGTGCGTGTGGAGCTTCCTTCTAGATGTGTTGTGGTGTTTGTGTGTGCGTGCCAGGTGCTCATCGTCTTCACAGACGGTCTGGATGAAGATGTGAGGAGGCTGAAGGATCAGTCTGATCGGCTGCGTCGTTCTGGTGAGGCCAAGATGCCCATTGGACTCTGACTACTGCTGCAGAATAATACTGTAATAATAATACATAAGAATACTGCAACCGCCAACCTCTCTATCTGTCTCTTTCTCTGTATCTCCCTCTCTCACTGTGGTTTTCTCTCTCTGTCTCTCTCTCTCTCTGTCTCTTTGGTCTCTCTCTCACTCTGGTCTCTCTCTCTGTCTGGTCTCTCTCTCTCTATCTGGTCTCTCTCTCTCTCTCTCTCTCTCTCTCTCTCTCTCTCTATCTGGTGTCTCTCTCTGGTCTCTCTCTCTCTCTGGTCTCTCTCTCTCTCTGGGCTCTCTCGCTCCATCTGGTCTCTCTCTCTCTATCTGGTCTCTCTCTCTCTCTCTCTCTCTCTCTCTCTCTCTCTCTCTCTCTCTCTCTCTCTCTCTCTCTCTCCTCTCTCTCTCTATCTAGTCTCTCTCTCTATCTGGTCTCTCTCTCTCTTTCCCTCTCTCTCTCTATCTGGTCTCTCTCTCTCTCTCTCCATCTGGTCTCTCTCTCTCTCTGGTCTCTCTCTCTCTCTGGTCTCTCTCTCACTCACAATGTGTATTTCTGTCTTTCTTTCTGCCTCTCTCTCCCTGCCCTTCCTGTCTGTCTCTCCCTGTCCGTCTCTCCCTGTCTGTCTCTCCCTGTCTGTCTGCCTCTCTCTCCCTGCCGTTCCTGTCTGTCTCTCCCTGTCTGTCTCTCCCTGTCTGTCTCTCAGGGGTGAATGCCCTGCTGGCGGTGGCGCTGGGCGGTGTGCGTGACTCCAGCCAGATCCAGATGGTGGAGTTCGGTCGCGGGTTTGGCTTCACGGTCCCGCTCAGTGTGGGCATGCAGAGCGTGGGCCGCACCGTGCTCAGGCAGATAGTGAGTCCAGCTTTAATACACTAGACCAAACAGGTCATAAGTCCACCTTTAATACACTAGACCAAACAGGTCATAAGTCCACCTTTAATACACTAGACCAAACAGGTCATAAGTCCACCTTTAATACACTAGACCAAACAGGTCATAAGTCCACCTTTAATACACTAGACCAAACAGATAATAAGTCCACCTTAAACTACACTAGACCAAACAGGTCATAAGTCCACCTTAAACTACACTATACTAAACAGATCCTGAGTCCACCTTTAATACACTAGACCAAACAGATCATACGCAAAAACGTGGGTAGTTACTGAGGAACGAATGAGTAACGAATGATGAACGACCAGGGGGCCCTGACAGGGCCCTAACAGGCCCCTAAGTGAGTTACTCAGTAACTACTGAGGAGTTACTGGTAAACAAACTAGGGGATACTGTATTCGTTACTGAGTTACGAATGATGAACAACCAGGGCCCTAACAGGGCCCTAAGTGAGTTACTCAGTAACTACTGAGGAGTTACTGGTAAACAGACTAGGGGATACTGTATTAATTCATCATTCTGTGAATTAGCAAACTGACCAATTGATTATGAAAGCAACTGAATTTTCCTGGGATTTCACAATTAGTAATTAAATTAACAGGACACAGACGGGATGATTGTCATCTTTTAATAAAGATATTCACAATACATACACACAGTACATACATTAATATTTACATTAAAGGTTTATTATGTGGCATTAGTAATGCTGAAGGCTTAAAAGCAATCGTCCACCGCTGCAGGGCACGCTTTAAACCTGCCGCCCTTGATTTCAAGCGCTGTCGAGGGATGGCTTGGGTCCCACACTGGATCGACTGGTGGAGCTGGATCTGACTGATGATGAGTTGTTACTCATTCGCGAACCATTGGTTCACCAGTAGTTAAGCTTTTTGAACCATTCGTTCACCAGTAGTTAAGCTTTTTCAACCATTCGTTTACCAGTAGTGAAGCTTTTTGTGTACCTTCATGTAAAGTAATGCATCATACTGAGTTGTTACTCTTTCGCGAACCATTCGTTCACCAGTAGTTAAGCTTTTTCAACCATTCGTTTACCAGTAGAGAAGCTTTTTTTAATCATTCGTTTACCAGTAGTGAAGCTTTTTTAATCATTCGTTTACCAGTAGTGAAGCTTTTTGTGTACCTTCATGTAAAGTAGTGCATCATACTGAGTTGTTACTCTTTCGCGAACCATTCGTTCACCAGTAGTTAAGCTTTTGCAACCATTCGTTTACCAGTAGCGAAGCTTTTTGAATCATTCGTTTACCAGTAGTGAAGCTTTTGCAACCATTCGTTTACCAGTAGCGAAGCTTTTTGAATCATTCGTTTACCAGTAGTGAAGCTTTTTGTGTACCTTCATGTAAAGTAGTGCATCATACTGAGTTGTTACTCTTTCGCGAACCATTCGTTCACCAGTAGTTAAGCTTTTGCAACCATTCGTTTACCAGTAGCGAAGCTTTTTGAATCATTCGTTTACCAGTAGTGAAGCTTTTTGTGTACCTTCATGTAAAGTAATGCATCATACTGAGTTGTTACTCTTTCGCAAACCATTCGTTCACCAGTAGTTAAACTTTTTCAACCATTCGTTTACCAGTAGCGAAGCTTTTTGAATCATTCATTTACCAGTAGTGAAGCTTTTTGTGTAACTTCATGTAAAGTAATGCATCATACTGACTTGTTACTCTTTCGCGAACCATTCGTTCACCAGTAGTTAAGCTTTTGGAATCATTCATTTACCAGTAGTGAAGCTTTTGGAATCATTCGTTTACCAGTAGTGAAGCTTTTTCAACCATTCCTTTACCAGTAGTGAAGCTTTTTGTGTACCTTCATGTAAAGTAATGCATCATACTGAGTTGTTACTCTTTCGCAAACCATTCGTTCACCAGTGGTTAAGCTTTTTCAACCATTCGTTTACCAGTAGCGAAGCTTTTTGAATCATTTGTTTACCAGTAGTGAAGCTTTTTGTGTACCTTCATGTAAAGTAATGCATCATACTGAGTTGTTACTCTTTCGCGAACCATTCGTTCACCAGTAGCGAAGCTTTTTGAATCATTCGTTTACCAGTAGTGAAGCTTTTTGTGTACCTTCATGTAAAGTAGTGCATCATACTGAGTTGTTACTCTTTCGCGAACCATTCGTTCACCAGTAGTTAAGCTTTTGCAACCATTCGTTTACCAGTAGCGAAGCTTTTTGAATCATTCGTTTACCAGTAGTGAAGCTTTTTGTGTACCTTCATGTAAAGTAATGCATCATACTGAGTTGTTACTCTTTCGCAAACCATTCGTTCACCAGTAGTTAAACTTTTTCAACCATTCGTTTACCAGTAGCGAAGCTTTTTGAATCATTCATTTACCAGTAGTGAAGCTTTTTGTGTAACTTCATGTAAAGTAATGCATCATACTGACTTGTTACTCTTTCGCGAACCATTCGTTCACCAGTAGTTAAGCTTTTGGAATCATTCATTTACCAGTAGTGAAGCTTTTGGAATCATTCGTTTACCAGTAGTGAAGCTTTTTCAACCATTCCTTTACCAGTAGTGAAGCTTTTTGTGTACCTTCATGTAAAGTAATGCATCATACTGAGTTGTTACTCTTTCGCAAACCATTCGTTCACCAGTGGTTAAGCTTTTTCAACCATTCGTTTACCAGTAGCGAAGCTTTTTGAATCATTTGTTTACCAGTAGTGAAGCTTTTTGTGTACCTTCATGTAAAGTAATGCATCATACTGAGTTGTTACTCTTTCGCGAACCATTCGTTCACCAGTAGTTAAGCTTTTGGAATCATTCATTTACCAGTAGTGAAGCTTTTGGAATCATTCGTTTACCAGTAGCGAAGCTTTTTGAATCATTCGTTTACCAGTAGTGAAGCTTTTTGTGTACCTTCATGTAAAGTAATGCATCATACTGAGTTGTTACTCTTTCGCGAACCATTCGTTCACCAGTAGTTAAGCTTTTGGAATCATTCATTTACCAGTAGTGAAGCTTTTGGAATCATTCGTTTACCAGTAGTGAAGCTTTTTGAATCATTCGTTTACCAGTAGTGAAGCTTTTTGTGTACCTTCATGTAAAGTAATGCATCATACTGAGTTGTTACTCTTTCGCGAACCATTCGTTCACCAGTAGTTAAGCTTTTGGAATCATTCGTTTACCAGTAGCGAAGCTTTTTCAACCATTCGTTTACCAGTAGTGAAGCTTTTTGTGTACCTTCATGTAAAGTAATGCATCATACTGAGTTGTTACTCTTTCGCGAACCATTCGTTCACCAGTAGTTAAGCTTTTTCAACCATTCGTTTACCAGTAGAGAAGCTTTTTTAATCATTCGTTTACCAGTAGTGAAGCACTTTAGGGTTAGTTATAAAACGCCAAACCACTGTTGATGACAATGAGGGATCTACAGCCACTTAAGTTAAACATTTATAACATAATAATAACATCATAACGGGGTAATACAGAAAATATTAACAATTTAAAACACAAACAGAAACAAAAAAAGTAATTTTAAAATGGAACAAAAACAAAGGCTGCACTTTTAAAGGCATTTCTCGATGTCACTGAACAAATCAACCCAAAAAAAGGGCATTTTAAAATGGACAAAAAAAAAGGCACCCTAAAAACAAAACAAAAACCTGCTCTCTTCTTTACTATGCCCGGTGTCCAATTTGCAAAAGTTCCCCGTTGCATTTTTTTTCATTTACCTTATCCTGAAGGTTCCTGCCAAGAATTTCTAGGTTACATTTTGCCGAAAAAAGATAAAGCGTCTCTCCCTTGGGCATTGATGCCCTCAGCTGGTCATACAGGTCCTTGTCAACAGCGTGTAGCTCCGAAATGGCGGCCGTTGCTGCTACCGTTTTTCGGTCAACCCCGACTTTGACGTATGCCTCAGTTTTTGTCATGCCCTTTTTCACTGCTACAAAGACGCGCCTGTAGCGATCCATGGACTCTTCTGGGGTGAGGACTGAAACAAAGAAAATTATAAACATGTGTTAACTGTAATTAACAGTAGTATTTTGTCAGGATGATGGTGCAGTTGGTTAGGGGTTTACTAGTATTAATACTATTCTTGTATTAGTGTTATATAGTGTACAGAGGTATAATAATAATTATCATTACATTTCCAGTAGTATCAAGAGTACTGTGAGTGTACTGTTTATTCGAGTAGCATTATCTGTTCTCTTAACAGTAGGTTATTATAAATCAAATTAGCACAACTAGAGAGTAAAGTGGAAGCACTGTATAGTTTAGATAAGTGGTAGAATAAGTCAATTATATCGTTAAGTGTTATTTGAAAGCCATGTTCAGACGTGGCTTTGATATTATAAGCAGACTTGGGACCAGCTGATCAACCAGCTGATTGATCCATACCATAGCATTTGTATGGCAGGCTTTTCCTTTTTATACAGTGGTCAGTAATATTTGTTGGAAGTTGGAACAAAGACTGGGTTAGGCATTTGAAAGGTGATAACTGTAGTACACCACAGATGCCCCGCCTTATCCCCTGGTTGCCAACGTACCTCTCTTTCCTATCTTGGTGTTCTTTTTGTTTCCTTTCTTCCCTTTTTTTTTCTTGCTGTCTTTTTTGTTGTTGCTGTTGTTACTCTTGTTCTTCTTCTTGTTCTTGTTCTTCTTCCCTCTTTCTGAAGATGATGAGGAAGAGGAGGAACTGTCGGAGGAGGATGAGGAGGAAGAAATACTCTTTTCGTGCAAGGAGGGCGCTGCCGTGACTTGGTCCTCTTTATTTGCAAGCGCCAAAGCTGAAACAAGCAAGACGATAAGCACGTTACTAGTGTTACCAATAGGGGTGTGAAATTATCACTCACTCCCAATCATTCTAGCGTTATACTTATACTTAAATGTACACCTGGGCTCCCCCACTTTAGGGTAGAGTGATTTAGATTTTTGGGATGGCATAGAAAAGACAAACAATCAGATGCTTCCACCTTAATGAAAATAGAGGCTGCAAGACAAAAACTATCTATTTTTTCTAAACTGCCATGCAGCCCTTAGCTGTGACCATCACTTGTTAGCTGCCATCACAAGTCAAAAGTGAAACTTAAAAGTATTTTACATTATGCCCAAATGTATCAAGTGTAAAATTAATAATAATGGATGAAAAGATCTGCGAGTTCCTGGCTGTTAAGGCCATACAATGTACAGTAAACAATGAGGTCTCTGCAGCACACCTTTGGCATCATATACTGCCTCTTCTGTTAGCTAAAGTGCTGCCTTTTGGCCAATCAACATGAAATTCACGCCATGGCCTCCTTGCACAACCGTCTACCAGTGTACCAAATTTCATTACTTTTCAACATACAGTTCTATGGGCTCCCATGGACTTCAATGGTTGAATAAAAAAAGAGGGTTAGGGTTAAATAAGAAGGGATACAAATTCAATGCTTGGCCCCCAATAAACAACCTGAACACATTTAACGTTTTTCCTCCTCAATCCCACCCCTCCACTGTCTCTTCTTGTTCAGTGAGAGAAGTAGGCAGTAGCCTGTCCTCTCAGGGTTTTTGATCGGGACTGAAGGATGGTGTGGTGTCTGGGTCCGGCCCAGGCCCGCCATTTGGTGGTGCCTGTCTTATATGGTATGGTTATTGAAATGTTTTGATGCCAAATGACTGTTACTCGTGATGCAATTGTTTACTTCAGCAAAGACATGTGGACTCTGCAAGCAATTGTAGATGAGAAAATCTGTAGGGGTTGTTGTGTGTTTTTTTGCCTTAAAACCATCAGATGCCAATAAATCCTAATACTGTTTATTCAAATAATTTTTCATTATCGATTACCCTCAGACAGTTGGTTCCTTAAGAAGTCCCTTTCATTCTCCAAGGACTTAATTTTTTCTTTTGCATTCTCCAGCTTTAGCTTCCAGACAACGTTTTCTTGTTTGCTGCGCTTCAAAGATGAAATAGCTGTTGGAGCTACTGAAGAACCTGTAATGACATGTAAAGACATCAACTAATAACATTCTGGTTTCTCTCGTCATTAATAGCACATAATCAAAAACAGTGACAGCAGGACATAAAATGGAAATGTAATGCAATGTGACTACACAACCTTACCTTGAGCTGCTACTCTTTTAGTAGGCTGGTGTACTGTGTCTGACTCCAAGTCAGACCCATCACTGCAGCACACTACAGCTTCAAGAGGAGAAAGAAAAGGCAATTAGTAATAGTGTTGGCAAAAGTATACTCAATATATGTAATGGTTTTAGGTCAAATATGTCAAATTGAGCTCCAGTTGTGGTCACACTTTAGCAGCAGCATGTTAGACCAAAAAAAAACCTGCCTGTCTGCTACACCACTGTTTGGCTAACCTGACCTCTACCAGCAATGCAGGTGAGGTAAAGCACAGAGGAAAAATCCCCCAACATAGGAGATAACTGGGGGCTTCTCTTTCTGCTCTGGAACTCTTTAATCCACTATATGTTTACACATCACAAACGTAGGCAATGTCCCAACAAAGTGTTAAATGAAAGTTAGTATTGTCACATAACTTATCAAAATGAGATCACAAGGCACCATGGTGTGATTTATTTTGTCCATAGTTGGAGGAACCATGTCAAGTGCATGATGTGTTAATGATTATTAACACATCATAATCCCATAATAAGTATAATCTCAACTACATGTCCATTAAGCAATTATATTTCATACTTTTATACATTTCACAGTCAATTGAATCCGAGTATATATTTTAAGTATGCTTAACATTTAAAATAAAATAAAAACAATTACCTGCTTCCTCTGCCGCAGTTTGGCTACTGTGCTGTTCAGATCTTTCCAGCTGACTCGAATCTGATGGCACTGTAACATTTTGGAGTACAGAAAGCATGGTTGGTGTAAGGGCCTCAAAACTGTATGAAAGATCTTGATGAATGCATACAGAGTGACGTTTTGGTTAATTTGAAAATTGTATGGATACCTTAAAATATATACAGTTAAAGCTAGGGTGGGCGATTTTGGAGAAAACAGCCGTTGAGATTCCGTCGCGTGCTCTCTGGCCCGTCCCTGCCACGCTACCTGCTGTAGCTCCTCCCACCGAACGTCAGTTATGCGCGTTCATGTGAATTCAGTTACATTGATAGGAAGACGAAACACCATGTCCGATTCCGAGGTAATTAAACATTAGTGCTGATTGCTACATAAGTACATATATAGCATCAACATCTTACTCACAGACATACCATGTATGTTATCTTAAAATCATTGCCATTGCGCTGGTAGGCCTAAGAAAGGTAGCTGTATCAGCCAAGCAAGATAGCAAACTAATTGCAACTGTAGGTCGTTAGCATAAGAACAAAAGCAAAAAAAAAAAAAAAACCTCCTTCTCCATGATAACAGAATTCTTCTAGGTCTCCCTCTTATCAATATTGACAATCGATATGATCTCTTTACTGTCGTTGTCCATCATTGTGTATGTACAGTACTGTGCTGAAAAAATATATATATTTGATAAAATAACACAGAAAGCCAGATTACACACAAGGAAACCGTCACTTCAAAGCGATCGCGAAACTGAGCTAGGCTGCTGCTAGCTTGCAACAACGTTATAACAATACATGGAATATCATATGCTAGACTTCCCTCACAGTGCTTATCTTGGCAGTTGTGTCAACGTAGCTTTTATACAAACGTGACTCGGACATTATCCACAGTTGAGTTGAAGCCTAGGCCACGTGTTATCACAATCTCTGTGTTATTCCGACAGCCAGGGTTGGTGTGACCATAACTAACCTATAAAACGGACCGGGAAAAGAACCATCGGCTGATGCAAGACATCCTACAGAACCGTATTGAAATGGTTACATTACAGAACCGTAATGTAACGGTTATCGTGGCTTTGCTTAGTAAAAAACCATACCAGCCGACACTTTACATATTCATCGCAATATACCATGGAGGGATAGCACAATTCCTTACCTGTCTATAAGAAATATAGCCATCTCAGCGTCCGATTTTAAGTTTCTCCGGTCACGTAACTCTCTCCATCGCTCATAAGCCACGCCGATGTTTACTCTGGTTTTATTTCGAGCTCTCTCCGCCTCCCTTTTAGTAGCTGTCCTTTCAACAAGTGTCTTTCCTCTTTTTTTCTCTGTCTTAGTGGTGTTAGTTGATGGTATCCGGGGAATGGGAAATTTATGGCCCGTTGATGAAGACACGGCTATTCATTTGTTGTCCGCCGTAGTAGTACAAAACTGTCAGACCGCTAGGCTCGTGAACGCTCACGCAGGGACGCACCAACGTCGTTGCCAAGGTGACCGGACAGTCCCACAGCCAATAAGAACGGAGAATCTGAGCCTCGCTCTGATTGGTCAAAGTGTACATGAGCGGTGGCAATTTTTGGGTGCAGCCCACAGAGGCAGGGGAGAGCAAAGTTATGAGCAGATATTCTCAGAGCACTTCACCTACATATAGCTGACTGGCTATTAGGACAGTTTTGCCAAATATTACAGTAAAGAAATTACCCACCCTAGCTTTAATACTATAGTTAAGAAATAAGAGTTTTATTCACTTTGGGCAATGACATTATCCATTGTCTTTAATGTTATAATATGTAATAATAATATGTATGATCATATGTCATTTTGATTAGAGAAAAATCTTCATCAACTCATTTGTCATCGTTCCACAAACCCATTGTGTATAAGACATGTTTCAGAGATTCAGTTGTTAACATTACACATACTGTAAGTAACTATGGAAAAGAAAAAAACCCGGAGAAAAGTATTACCGTAATAGCACTATAACAGTGCCATTAGCAGCCTTCGAGTTTTCTAGTAGTTAAAAACAACTCCAAAAACGATTCAAAGACATGTGGTAACATGTCTAACAGAATAATGTGGCTAAGAGAATGACTTTACAAGTCCAATTTCAAAGCTTGGACCACATTTTCGTGGCATATCGCCTAATTTAACATTAGATAAATGGTTGAACCGTCGGTCTTTTGACCAGTTAAGAGTTAATTTTTCGTGTTTGACAGATAATTTATCTGCTTGCAACGTCGGCTATCTAGCCAGCTAGCAATCCATTGGTTAGTGACAAGGTTAGCTAGCAAGGCCAAAAAATACGTGATAGAACAGACGTGGTACGATGTCAAATTAGCTCATTTTAGGAAGCTAAGCAATGTGACCGAATTATTAAACTCTCAATTAATAATGAAATAACTTTAAAGCATGTACTTACATTCTGCCATGGCTTTCTCCACGCGTCCAAGATCTCTTGTAGGCTGCCTTTTACGCTTGCTCTTCCTCTGAGCCTCCATTGCCAAGTTCTTCTTAGTGAGACACGTGTAAGAACTGCGCATGTGCAAGACAGGAAGACGGTTTGATGCAAAGTTATCATGACCCTGCACGCCAAAGTACTCAGTCTTATTGAGGGAAGACAGACTTTAAAAAAGAAATTAAAATTGATAAAATGGCTCCAAAAGAAGAAGTTACTTCAAGCCAAAAGAAAATGCAAACTCTGCAAAAAGAGGATGAAACTGAAGGAAAACGCAAACGTTGACGGACTGCAGTGGTAAGTATTCTTCTTTTGGTACGGTTTTAATCGATGACTTCCTTTGTTAACTGATAAGTCATGTTATAAATTCAAGTTCAGTAACATTAATAAAGATATATATTTATCATGAAGAAATGTGTTGTCTTCTGTAGGCAGTGCCGACGTAATAAACACAGAGGGAAAACGACGAGGAAGTCAGTCAGGTGCGGATCACTGTTTGAGAGGAGCAAATTGTCCCTATTCAGCTGGATGAAATACATTTATAGGTAAGGTGTGCAGTATGGCTGTATGGTATGGACTACAATTTATATCATAATTGAATTGAATGATTGTTGAATGACGTTGATGGTTTTTAGGCACTGTGTTGACTTTTTATCACTTAAAGTCGCCGAGGGATGTGTAGATAGACCTCTCACTTATGATGCTACAATGCTAACAATGCTAGACACAACGAGAATATTTCTGCATCCGGCACGTCATGCACTAGCAGGAAATAGTCATGAAATAGCATATTAGCTGTTGGTGCTGGATGAATTTGTATTCAGATGTTTCTATTTCTATTTAATATTTAACATTGTTCTTTAACAGATTTTCCCAGGGGCTGCAGTTAAGGCAAATTGATATGCTTCAGGATGGTGTGGCAGGAAGCAGTCGGACGCTGTCAAAGATGAGCTACAAATTGAGAAAAGTATGCCAGAGGGCAATCAAGAGGAGAGAAAGAAGGGGAAAGCAGAGAATTGGAAGAGGGAATGAATTTGTGATGCTGGACGAAAGCAACTTCTACCACAAAAGGAAGGTGTGTGTAAACTGCGATGCCTCAGCTTCACTAAAACTTGGACCTTTGTTTTGCAATAGAATGTTGTAGTCAGAGCTTTGGATAAAATGGCAGGGGAAAGAAGAACATATCATTTGAGATCAGAGGTTAATGAATGAATCAGCGAAGAAATTGAATGTTATTATTGTGTCATGCACACAGTTATGACTTGCTTTAAAAAAACTTTGAAACTCATCAAATTCACATCGGTTGCGCATCTTTTCTTTTTAATATGACCAAACACAATGGCCAGCGTAATTTCTTAACCGTGCAAACAAAATAATCTTTGACTTTTACATGTTCTAGAATTTTTCATTAATTGTCGGTCCCAATGTTTATTTTCCTGTCTGCTACTACTTTATCAAAGTATGGAAGGGGGAGATTTGGAGCTACCTGGAGGAGGAGAAAATGGGTCTTCGGAATGCTGGGAATCAAAGGAAGAAGGAGAAGACCCATCCTCAGGCTGGTGACGAAAAGGTCAAGGCGCTACTTAATTCCGCTGGTCACAAAATACGTCCGTCAAGGGACCACAGTTCTCACGGACAGGTGGCGGGTCTACATGACTGCACTGGCACAGAGTGGCTATGTACATTTTTCTGTAAACCACAGCCAGTCATTCGTCAACCCAGTCACAGGAGCCCATACCCAAAACATTGAGCGGGCTTGGTCAGCCTACAAATCCAAGGTGTGGAGACTGCGGGGAAACCGCACAGAGAGGACACTAAAGAGCCATCTCTCATTTATCGAGTGGACTCATTGGTTGGCGAATGACCACAAAGACGGTCCCCTTGGCAGATTGCTGCATGACATTCGCCACGAGCTCCATCAATAACATTTCATTGAGTTTTGTTGATGTAGACAGCTCTTTTTCTTGTTTGGTTTTTTCAGTGTTCATTGTTCTTGAGAAATGCCTTGTTAAAAGTGCAGCCTTTATTTTTGTTCCATTTTAAAATTTGTTTCTGTTTTAAATTGTTAATATTTTCTGTATAACCTTGTTATTATTATGTTATAAATGTTTAACTAAAGTGGCTATAGATCCCTCATTGTCATCAACAGTGGTTCGGCGTTTTATATACCTAACCCTAACGTGCTTCACTACTGGTAAACAAATGATTCAAAAAGCTTTGCTACTGGTAAACGAATGGTTGAAAAAGCTTAACTACTGGTGAATGAATGGTTCGCTAAAGAGTAACAACTCAGTATGATGCATTACTTTACATGAAGGTACACAAAAAGCTTCACTACTGGTAAACGAATGATTCAAAAAGCTTCACTACTGGTAAACGAATGATTCCAAAAGCTTCACTACTGGTAAACGAATGATTCCAAAAGCTTAACTACTGGTGAACGAATGGTTCGCGAAAGAGTAACAACTCAGTATGATGCATTACTTTACATGAAGGTACACAAAAAGCTTCACTACTGGTAAACGAAAGATTCAAAAAGCTTCACTACTGGTAAACGAATGATTCCAAAAGCTTCACTACTGGTAAATGAATGATTCCAAAAGCTTAACTACTGGTGAACGAATGGTTCGCGAAAGAGTAACAAGTCAGTATGATGCATTACTTTACATGAAGTTACACAAAAAGCTTCACTACTGGTAAATGAATGATTCAAAAAGCTTCGCTACTGGTAAACGAATGGTTGAAAAAGTTTAACTACTGGTGAACGAATGGTTCGCGAAAGAGTAACAACTCAGTATGATGCATTACT